>NC_057805.1:203060916-203062542 GCF_018294505.1 Triticum aestivum
GCACCGCCCCCGCCGGCGGCCCCCTCCTCCGGCGCCGCCGCCTCGCCACCGGCCTCCGGCCCGAGCCGGCGAGCTCGAGCTCCCGTTGACCGCGATCCAGATCTGGTCAAAGGTTGACCCGAAACCCCCCCTCCGTTTTGCCAAGTCTGATAATTTTCTCAGCATATGCTTCTGTTCCCGATGCGATAACTTTGTGCATGTAGCTCCGATTCGTGCGTTTAATATGTCAAATTGTTCGTCTCGTGATGCTATACATTTTGTTCAATTGCACCATGTTCATTAGAGGTCATCTTGATGCCCAAATCTTCGTTGGAAGAGGGCTAGTTGCTGTTAATCTCTGGTTCTTATCAGAACTTGGAGATTTGTCATTTCTGTATCATTTATTCTGTGCATCTTTTGAGCATGAGCTCTACATGTGTTTTGAAGTATGCCATGCCATCTTTCCAGTGGTATGGTCCATGTATTTTTGTGGTCTTTGTGGTGACTAGCACAAGCATGCAAAGTAGGCCCCGTAATAATTCTGATTTCAGGGACTTAGTGATTTCTCTGTGTTTTTGTCTGCTGTAATTTTGTTGCCATGTAAACTTGATGCTAGAGAGAGATCCATGCATATTTTGGAGATGTTCAGTAAGGATGTTTTGTAGATATAGTTGCAATTGATCCATTCCTGAATTGTTTTGCAATTTTAGAGTAACATAGCATGACTCAATCTTGCTCTACTTTTGCTATAAAATATTTCTGGCAGATTCTTAACATGATATGCATTTTTGCCAAGCTTATTGTAGTTTATCCATACATGCTACGCAATTGTTCTTGCCATGGATAGCTTCATAAACATGCCATCTTGCTGTAGGTATGCTTGGGTTGTCATGCATTGCTCTGTAGTGAGTGCATCAAGCTCACAAAGAGGCCTACATATTTATATTTCTGCCATGCTCTGTTTTCTGCTAAGTCTGAAACCTGATAACGAAACTTGCTATGTTTACATGCTTGCCATCATATCTTCTGGTCCTTTTTGGCTTATGGTCAGTAAGGGACTTTTGTCATGTGCATTTAGTAGAACACTACCATGCCTTGTTTTGCTATGTTAAGTTCCTGTAGCATATTTATTTCGTGCTCCGAACATTGCTACCTGATGCTGATTTCTGCCATGTCCAGTTTTTCACTAAGTCTGTGAACCTGTAATCTTTTGCACTTTTGCCATGCTTGTTTGAGCTTGATATGTTGTGAACTAGCCGTAGCTCAGTGTTCATCTTTTGTCAAGCATCTCCTGTAGATTACTGCCATGTGCTTTGTTGCTATGTTGGGGTGCTGTAGCATTGTTACTTGTTGTATTTTAAGTGATATCTTGCTGTTTATCGCAGATTAGTGTCATTCTTGTTTTGCTTGCCATTTGCAAACCGTGCATCCGATTCCGGTGATCTTTATATCGATTTCGACCGAAATCATCTCATCTTTCCAGTGGAATGCTTGGTTTGCCAAGTTACTGCCATGTTCATCATTTTCCTTCCGGAGCACGCATACGCATCGCATATCATATCTTGCATATCATACATGTCTTGCATCATGTTGCTTGTGCATTTCTCGTTGTTGATTGTGGTTCCGTTTGTTTGTGTTCTTGTCTTG
>NC_057805.1:203062946-203070378 GCF_018294505.1 Triticum aestivum
GGGTTTTCTAGAGCCCGAGGGTCATCTTTATTTTAAACCCCCGGGCCAGTGCTCCTCTGAGTATTGGTCCAAACTGTCAGCCGCCGGTGGCCACCAGGGGCAACTCTGGTCTGGCCTATCGGAAGCTTGGACAATCCGGTGTGCCCTGAGAACGAGATATGTGCAGCTCCTATCGGGATTTGTCGGCACATTCGGGAGGCTTTGCTGGTCTTGTTTTACCATTGTCGAGATGTCTTGTTAACCGGGATTCCGAGACTGATCGGGTCTTTCCGGGAGAAGGTTTATCCTTCGTTGACCGTGAGAGCTTATGATGGGCTAAGTTGGAACACCCCTGCAGGGTATTATCTTTCGAAAGCCGTGCCCGCGGTTATGAGGCAGATGGGAATTTGTTAATGTCCGGTTGTGGATAACTTGTCACTTGACCCAATTAAAATACACCAAGTGCGTGTGTAGCCGTGATGGTCTCTTCTCGGCGGAGTCCGGGAAGTGAACACGGTCTGTGTTATGTATGACGTAAGTAGGCGTTCAGGACCTCTTCTTGGTCATTGCTAGATGACGTCCGTTCCTTTGCTTCTCTTCTCGCTCTCATATGCGCAAGTTAGCCACCAAATATGTTTTTGCCGCTGCAGCTCCACCTCTTTGCACCATTCCCCCTTTAAACTTAAATAGTCTTGATCTCGCGGGTGTGAGATTGCTGAGTCCCCGTGACTCACAGATACTTCCAACACCAGTTGCAGGTGCCGACGATGCCAGTGCAGATGATGGCGTCGATCTCAAGTGGGAGTTCGACGAGGAACGTGGTTGTTATTATGTGTCTTTTCCTGATGATCAGTAGTGGAGCCCAGTTGGGACGATCGGGGATCTAGCATTTGGGGTTGTCTTATTTTCATCTGGATGTTGACCGTAGTCGGTCTATATGTTTGTATTTTGGATGATGTATGAATGATATTTATGTATTGTGTGAAGTGGCGATTGTAAGCCAACTCTTTATCCCATTCTTGTTCATTACATGAGATTGTGTGAAGATGACCCTTCTTGCGACAAAACCACTATGCGGTTATGCCTCTAAGTCGTGCCTCGACACGTGGGAGATATAGCCGCATCGTGGGCGTTACAAGTTGGTAATCAGAGCCATCCCCGACTTAGGAGCCCCCTGCTTGATCGAATCGCTGACGTTGTTGAGTCTAGAAAAAAAGTTTTGAGTCTTAGGATTATATATATCGGAGAGTAGGATTCTTTTTACTCCTCAGTCCCTTCGTCGCTCTGGTGAGGTCTCCTGACGTAGAAGTTTTGACTATTCTCTCCTCAAATTTCACTAAATTTTTTTTAGGATCACGCGGGTATCTTGGAATCGTTTCGATCGATTTGTGACGAGAACATTGTTCTTGGTGCCTCCTGTCATTTAGGGGTTGTGGCAGTGTCCCGGGGAGTTGAGCTCTGAGGTGTTGTCGTCACAATTTTATCGTTGCAGTTCTGGAATACCTGAGTTTCGCCGACATCGAAATCTCTTTTATGCAGTTGTTGGTGAGATCACCTCGACGCCACCCAGTACTAGGGCGGGAGTTCGGGAGTATTGCCATAACTTGTATAACGGATGTTTTTCGAAGGTTGAGGTAAACGATTTCCGAAGGTTTCTTGGTTATGTGTTGACGGATGGATACAGCTGGATCTAGGGATTGCTAGTTTGGGTGATATATATTTGTGTCCCCTGTATCCCCTACACCAGATTGCATAACCAGAAAGTTTCGGGAGTTTATAAGTGGGAATTCTAGTAGCCTTAGGATATCTTTCCGACAGACGCATGATATGAGATTGGGGTTCGACGTCTAGTGGTCCGCCTGTATACGGTTGATTTTACAGTGGTCTCATTGTGTCTTAAAGGGTCCATGGCTTTGCCGACTCGGGGACGCTTCGTATGTCATGTGCACAGCCTTGTACATGATGGTGCTGTACGATTGAGCCCGTGTGGGCCCCACCACGAAAACTTCGGACGAAATATCTATCATATGTTTGTTCCGGCTTATTCTGCAAGCCAATACTTTGTTTTATTTTGTATTGTGGTATTCGAGTTGCTTCGAATTCATATGCTCATTCCATATCTTTTTCAAGTGGCTTCCCAACTTATGGAAGTGTGATGGTTTACTACGGAATTCATTCGTTCATCTTCGTTCGAATGTTTATTGTGAAGACTATATGTTGCAATTTCTATCCGTTGATTCTACTTATCTTTTGTCTATCAAGATGCTAACGGATGTCACCCTCTTCAGGATGGCTCCGCCAACGCGTCAGAATCCGGATCGCAATGAAGGGAGTCAAGCGAACCCTCCGCCACCACCTCCACCTCCGGAGGCATGGCAATCAATCATGGCAGCCACCAACGCCAATGCTCAGATGATTCTGCAACTCTTGCAAGAACGTACTCAAGGGCAAGGCAATCAAGGTCAAGGCAACAATCAGTTTCACTTTGCCACTCTCAACCAGTTTCTCGCAAATCAGCCCAAGTCTTTCAGCTACTGTGCCGAGGCCACGGATGCCGATGATTGGCTCGTGGACATCAACAAGCATTTTGAATGTAGCAATGTCAGGCCTGAGGACTTTGTCAAGTTCGCTTCTTTCCAGCTCAAGGACCAAGCTGCTGATTGGTTTCAGCAATACAAAGATTCCAGAGGAGGTCGTGTGATCACTTGGACTGACTTCTGTCGGGACTTCAAAGCGCACCACATTCCACAAAGTGTTGTTGAGAGCAAGCGTGAGGAGTTCCGCAATCTCAAGCAAGGAAACATGTCTGTGTATCAATATAACATTCAGTTTCAGAAACTTGCTCGCTTCGCTAAACAAGACGTTCCTGATGAGAAGAGCATGATCTATCACTTCCGAGGTGGTCTTAAAAAGGACCTGCAGTTAGCTCTCGTTCTTGTTGAGCCTACTCAGTTTGATCAATTCTACAATATGGCACTGAAGCAAGAGGCTGCTCAGCTCAAGTGTGAGGCTTCTAAGAAAAGAGTCAGGGACGCAGTTCAGTCTTCTTCTTCCTCACTTGTGTCAGCTAAGCAACAGAAGTTCTGGTTGCCTCCTCCTCCTCCGTTTCGTCAGCCTTACCAGCAGAAGAACAAAGGTGGCCATGGTTCTAACAACTCTTCCAACTCTGGCTATCAGAACAAGTCTCAGAATCAAGCTCCAAAGTCCAATGCTCCTTATCACCGTCCACTCTCAGAGGTGACTTGCAACAAATGTCAGCAGAAAGGTCACTATGCTAACAAGTGCTTCAACCAGAGGCGTCTTCTTCCTCCTCCTCCTGTCAGATCTTCCAGCAATGCAGTGGTCAAGCATAATCCAAAGTTTGCAAAGGTGAACATGATGAATGCAGCTCAAGCGGAGGAATCTACTGATGTGATAATGGGTAATCTTCCTGTTAACGATATTCCTGCAAAAGTTCTTTTTGATACTGGTGCATCTCTTTCTTTCATATCAAGACCTTTTGCATCCAAGCATGAATTGCATTTCCAAGGATTGCCTAGGCCGTTAGCAGTTGTCTCTCCAGGCAAATGCATGAATGCAAGTTCCATGGTTCCGAATGTTACCATCAAGTTGGGCGATTATGCATTCCAGTCTTCTCCAATTGTTCTTGGTGACTCGGATATTGATCTTATTCTCGGGATGGACTGGCTTTCTAAGCACAAGGCTCAACTTGATTGTGCTGCCAGAGAAATTCAATTGACACACTCGTCTGAGGATGTGATTGTTTTTGCCGCTCGTAATGAAACCATTCGGTTTTTCTCTCTCAATGAGAAGGGCGAATTGGATGCCATCTCTCAAATTCCAGTCGTTTGCGAGTATCAAGATGTCTTCCCAGAAGAGCTTCCGGGTATGCCTCCGCACCGGCCAGTTGAGTTCGTTATCGAACTAGAGCCTGGTACTGTACCCGTTTGCAAGCGTCCATACAAGCTTGGACCAAACGAGCTGAAGGAATTGAAGAAGCAGCTCGATGAACAAGAACGTCTGGGTTTGATCAGACCGAGTTCTTCTCCTTGGGGTTGTGGTGTTCTTTTTGTCAAGAAGAAGGATGGCACGGACCGACTTTGCGTCGACTACCGTCCATTGAACAAGAAGACAATCAAGAACAAGTACCCACTTCCCAACATCAATGAGCTATTTGAGCAACTCAAGGGCGCTAAAGTTTTCTCGAAGCTTGACCTTCGTATGGGTTATCATCAGATTCGCATTCGTGAAGAAGATATTCCCAAGACAGCATTCAGAACAAGCTTTGGTTCCTATGAATATACTGTTGTGTCTTTCGGCCTTGTCAATGCTCCTCCGGTGTTCTCTCGGATGATGAATTTCATCTTCAACCCCTATACCAATGAATTCGTTTTGGTGTATCTCGATGATATCTTGGTCTTCTCCAAGAATAAGCAGGATCATGCCAAACATTTGCGATTGGTGCTCGACAAGCTCAGAGAGTATCAATTCTATGCGAAGTTCTCCAAATGTGAGTTTTGGCTTGATGAAGTTCTTTTCCTTGGTCACATCATCTCCGCCAAAGGCATCGCTGTTAACCCCGAGAAGGTGTCCACAGTTCTGGATTGGGAACCTCCTCAAAATGTCAAGCAGCTCCGCAGTTTTCTGGGTCTTGCAAGTTATTGCCGAAGATTCGTTGAGAATTTTTCCAAGATTGCAAAGCCTCTTTCCAACCTCCTACAGAAGCATGTGAAGTATGTCTGGTCTCCTGAGTGTGACGTTGCTTTCAACACTCTCAAACAGAAACTAGTCACAGCTCCTGTTTTGACTCCTCCTGATGAATCCAAGCCGTATGAAGTTTTCTGTGATGCTTCTCTCCAAGGTCTCGGTGCTGTGTTAATGCAAGAGAAGAAAGTTGTGGCCTATACCTCTCGGCAGTTGAAGCCCAACGAGAAGAACTACCCCACTCACGATCTTGAGTTGGCGGCAGTTGTCCATGCATTGATTACGTGGAGACATCTCTTGTTGGGAAGACAAGTGGACATTTTCACTGATCACAAGAGTCTCAAGTATATCTTCACTCAGCCCAATCTCAACCTCAGGCAGACTCGATGGGTCGAAATGATTCAAGAGTACAATCCGAGTATCGAATATACTCCAGGCAAGGCTAATGTCATTGCAGATGCGTTAAGCAGGAAAGCTTATTGCAACAGCTTAATTCTTAAGCCGTTCCAACCGGATCTTTGTGAAGTTTTCCGCAAGCTGAATCTCCAAGTTGTTCCTCAAGGTGTTCTTGCCAACCTCATAGTATCTCCTACTTTGGAACATCAAATTCGTGAGGCACAACTCCTTGATGCCATGGTGAAGAAGGTGAAACGTGGTATCGACAAGGGTCTTTCCAAATACAAGTGCTATCGCATTGATGACAGAGACACTTTGTTCTTCGAGGACCGAATTGTGGTTCCGAAAGGTGATCTAAGGAAAGTCATAATGAACGAAGCGCACAATTATCTCCTTTCTATTCATCCTGGAAGTACGAAGATGTATCATGATCTCAAGCAGTCGTATTGGTGGACTCGAATGAAGCGAGAAATTGCTCAATTCGTGAATGAATGTGATGTCTGCCGAAGAGTGAAAGCAGAACACCAACAACCAGCTGGTCTCCTCCAACCTCCTGCTATTCCGGAATGGAAGTTTGATCATATCGAAATGGACTTCGTGACTGGATTTCCCAAATCCAAGCGCGGAAATGATGCTATCTTCGTTGTCATTGACAAGCTCTCTAAAGTGGCTCATTTCCTTCCTATCAAAGAATCCATCACAGCAGCTCAGCTGGCAGAGCTCTACACCTCCAGAATTGTCTCCTTGCACGGCATTCCACAATTGATTTCTTCGGATCGTGGAAGCATCTTCACCTCTAAGTTCTGGGACTCCTTCCAGAAGGCCATGGGCACTAATATTCGCTTCAGCACAGCTTTCCACCCTCAAACTAGTGGCCAAGTCGAGCGAGTCAATCAAATTCTTGAAGATATGCTCAGGGCTTGTGTCATTTCTTTTGGCATGAAATGGGAAGATTGTCTGCCATATGCTGAATTCTCCTACAACAACAGCTTCCAAGCGAGTTCGGGCAAAGCCCCATTCGAGATTCTCTATGGCAGAAAGTGCCGTACTCCTCTCATTGGTCAGAGACTGGTGAACGCCAACTTCTTGGCAATGACTTAACCACTGAAGCTGAAGAAATGTGTAAAGTCATCCGTGATAATCTCAAAGCCGCGCAATCGCGCCAGAAGAGTTACTATGATAGTAAGCATCGTGATTTGGCTTTCGAGATCGGAGACCATGTCTACCTCCGCGTCTCTCCAATGAAAGGCACTCGTCGCTTCGGTGTCAAAGGGAAACTTGCCCCGAGATACGTGGGTCCTTTCAAGATCATTGGCAAAAGAGGCGACCTCGCCTATCAACTTGAGCTTCCTTCCAACTTCGCAAACGTGCACGATGTGTTCCACGTGTCACAGCTCCGCAAGTGCTTCAAGACGCCTGAGCGCACTATCGACTTCGAAGAGATTGACCTCCAAGAAGATTTGTCTTATCATGAGCACCCAGTTGCTATTCTTGAAGAAACTGAGCGCAAGACTCGCAACAAGTCAATCAAATTCCTCAAAGTGAAGTGGTCGCACCATTCCGACCGGGAAGCCACCTGGGAACGTGAGGACCATCTCCGTTCCGAATATCCGGAGTTCTTTCAGTCCTAGATCTCGGGACGAGATCCTCTCGTGGTGGTGGAGTGTTGTAACACCCCGCATGTAACTTGCCATATTTGTAACTCCGACTCTTGCCATTTCCGGCTATGTGATATGTTTTTCCCTCCGTTGTCGGCTTTTGTCTTTCGTTTTGTATTTTGTCATGTCATGCATTTTCATATCATGTCATCATGCGCATTACTTTTGCATATGTGTTCGTCTCATGCATCCGAGCATTTTCCCCATTGTCCGTTTTCCAATCCGGCGCTCCTATCTCCTCCGGTGCACCCCTCTAGTTTTCTTTCGTGTGCGTGCGTCAAACTTTCTCGGAATGGACCGAGGCTTGTCATGTGGTCTTAATATACCACCCGGAGACTACCGGTCAAGTTTCGTTCCATTCGGAGGTCGTTTGGTACTCCAACGGTTAACCGGGCCTCCGCAATGTCCATTTGAGTATCCAGAAAAAACCCCTCCAAAACCAGCCCAAATCCCACCAAACTCTCTTCCATGCTCTAGGTCGTTCGATCACGATCGTGTGGGCGAAAACCGCACCTCATTTGGAGTCTCCTAGCTCCCTCTACCTATAAATGAGTGGGCATCCCGAAAAACGAAATCTCAGACGAAACCCTAACCCTCTCCCTCCGCGCCGCGCCGGACGCGTCCGCTCCGGCCGGACAACGTCCGCCGCGCGCCCGGCCAACCGGAGCGCGCCACGTCACTCCGCCGCCGCCCGG
>NC_057805.1:203071242-203078992 GCF_018294505.1 Triticum aestivum
GCACCGCCCCCGCCGGCGGCCCCCTCCTCCGGCGCCGCCGCCTCGCCACCGGCCTCCGGCCCGAGCCGGCGAGCTCGAGCTCCCGTTGACCGCGATCCAGATCTGGTCAAAGGTTGACCCGAAACCCCCCCTCCGTTTTGCCAAGTCTGATAATTTTCTCAGCATATGCTTCTGTTCCCGATGCGATAACTTTGTGCATGTAGCTCCGATTCGTGCGTTTAATATGTCAAATTGTTCGTCTCGTGATGCTATACATTTTGTTCAATTGCACCATGTTCATTAGAGGTCATCTTGATGCCCAAATCTTCGTTGGAAGAGGGCTAGTTGCTGTTAATCTCTGGTTCTTATCAGAACTTGGAGATTTGTCATTTCTGTATCATTTATTCTGTGCATCTTTTGAGCATGAGCTCTACATGTGTTTTGAAGTATGCCATGCCATCTTTCCAGTGGTATGGTCCATGTATTTTTGTGGTCTTTGTGGTGACTAGCACAAGCATGCAAAGTAGGCCCCGTAATAATTCTGATTTCAGGGACTTAGTGATTTCTCTGTGTTTTTGTCTGCTGTAATTTTGTTGCCATGTAAACTTGATGCTAGAGAGAGATCCATGCATATTTTGGAGATGTTCAGTAAGGATGTTTTGTAGATATAGTTGCAATTGATCCATTCCTGAATTGTTTTGCAATTTTAGAGTAACATAGCATGACTCAATCTTGCTCTACTTTTGCTATAAAATATTTCTGGCAGATTCTTAACATGATATGCATTTTTGCCAAGCTTATTGTAGTTTATCCATACATGCTACGCAATTGTTCTTGCCATGGATAGCTTCATAAACATGCCATCTTGCTGTAGGTATGCTTGGGTTGTCATGCATTGCTCTGTAGTGAGTGCATCAAGCTCACAAAGAGGCCTACATATTTATATTTCTGCCATGCTCTGTTTTCTGCTAAGTCTGAAACCTGATAACGAAACTTGCTATGTTTACATGCTTGCCATCATATCTTCTGGTCCTTTTTGGCTTATGGTCAGTAAGGGACTTTTGTCATGTGCATTTAGTAGAACACTACCATGCCTTGTTTTGCTATGTTAAGTTCCTGTAGCATATTTATTTCGTGCTCCGAACATTGCTACCTGATGCTGATTTCTGCCATGTCCAGTTTTTCACTAAGTCTGTGAACCTGTAATCTTTTGCACTTTTGCCATGCTTGTTTGAGCTTGATATGTTGTGAACTAGCCGTAGCTCAGTGTTCATCTTTTGTCAAGCATCTCCTGTAGATTACTGCCATGTGCTTTGTTGCTATGTTGGGGTGCTGTAGCATTGTTACTTGTTGTATTTTAAGTGATATCTTGCTGTTTATCGCAGATTAGTGTCATTCTTGTTTTGCTTGCCATTTGCAAACCGTGCATCCGATTCCGGTGATCTTTATATCGATTTCGACCGAAATCATCTCATCTTTCCAGTGGAATGCTTGGTTTGCCAAGTTACTGCCATGTTCATCATTTTCCTTCCGGAGCACGCATACGCATCGCATATCATATCTTGCATATCATACATGTCTTGCATCATGTTGCTTGTGCATTTCTCGTTGTTGATTGTGGTTCCGTTTGTTTGTGTTCTTGTCTTGTGTAGAGCCGGGAGACGAGTTCGTGAACGAGGAACCTGTCGAGTACGCTTACGAGGATCAAGCTTTTGACAACTCTGAGAATCTTGCAGGCAAGATGACCACCCCTCGAAATCACTTCTATCTTTGCTATGCTAGTTGTTCGCTCTATTGCCATGCTCGCTACCTATCACTTGCTATATCATGTCTCCTATTTCAGCCATGTCAGCCCCTAACCATCCTTTCCTAGCAAACCGTTGTTTGGCTATGTTACCGCTTTTGCTCAGCCCCTCTTATAGCGTTGCTAGTTGCAGGTGAAGTTGAAGTTGTTCCATATCGGAACATGGACATGTTGGGATATCACAATATCTCTTATTTAATTAATGCATCTATATATTTTGGTTAAGGGTGGAAGGCTCGGCCTTATGTCTGGTGTTTTGTTCCACTCTTGTCGCCCTAGTTACTGTTATACCGGGATTATGTTCCTTGAGTTTGCGTTCCTTACGCGGTCGGGTGATTTATGGGACCCCCTTGACAGTTCGCCTTGAATAAAACTCCTCCAGCAAGGCCCAACCTTGGTTTTACCATTTGCGACCTATACCTTTTTCCCCCGGGTTTTCTAGAGCCCGAGGGTCATCTTTATTTTAAACCCCCGGGCCAGTGCTCCTCTGAGTATTGGTCCAAACTGTCAGCCGCCGGTGGCCACCAGGGGCAACTCTGGTCTGGCCTATCGGAAGCTTGGACAATCCGGTGTGCCCTGAGAACGAGATATGTGCAGCTCCTATCGGGATTTGTCGGCACATTCGGGAGGCTTTGCTGGTCTTGTTTTACCATTGTCGAGATGTCTTGTTAACCGGGATTCCGAGACTGATCGGGTCTTTCCGGGAGAAGGTTTATCCTTCGTTGACCGTGAGAGCTTATGATGGGCTAAGTTGGAACACCCCTGCAGGGTATTATCTTTCGAAAGCCGTGCCCGCGGTTATGAGGCAGATGGGAATTTGTTAATGTCCGGTTGTGGATAACTTGTCACTTGACCCAATTAAAATACACCAAGTGCGTGTGTAGCCGTGATGGTCTCTTCTCGGCGGAGTCCGGGAAGTGAACACGGTCTGTGTTATGTATGACGTAAGTAGGCGTTCAGGACCTCTTCTTGGTCATTGCTAGATGACGTCCGTTCCTTTGCTTCTCTTCTCGCTCTCATATGCGCAAGTTAGCCACCAAATATGTTTTTGCCGCTGCAGCTCCACCTCTTTGCACCATTCCCCCTTTAAACTTAAATAGTCTTGATCTCGCAGGTGTGAGATTGCTGAGTCCCCGTGACTCACAGATACTTCCAACACCAGTTGCAGGTGCCGACGATGCCAGTGCAGACGATGGCGTCGATCTCAAGTGGGAGTTCGACGAGGAACGTGGTCGTTATTATGTGTCTTTTCCTGATGATCAGTAGTGGAGCCCAGTTGGGACGATCGGGGATCTAGCATTTGGGGTTGTCTTATTTTCATCTGGATGTTGACCGTAGTCGGTCTATATGTTTGTATTTTGGATGATGTATGAATGATATTTATGTATTGTGTGAAGTGGCGATTGTAAGCCAACTCTTTATCCCATTCTTGTTCATTACATGGGATTGTGTGAAGATGACCCTTCTTGCGACAAAACCACTATGCGGTTATGCCTCTAAGTCGTGCCTCGACACGTGGGAGATATAGCCACATCGTGGGCGTTACAAGTCTGCTCATAGCACGCGAGCTCCTGCGTTACCGTCCAGTCGACGACCTCTACGACGACTGGCTTGACCGCATCGCCGAGGTCGTCAGTGCCACTGGGGGCTCTCCTGCACCGTCCCTTTCGCTATCTCGACCACCTCCAGCAGCGGGCGACGTCGCTCACGGAGCGCCTCCACCACCTCCGCACCAAGACGCTGCCCTCGCACCAAGACGCGCGGTCCTGCGGCGTGACCCATCACGTCGAGCGCCCGTGCACGTAGAAGGAAGCTGCCAAGAAGTCCCTCAACCATAAGAAAACGCTCCTGCGGTCCCGGCACCACTGCATCAAGACTGCGCGCCGCCTGCTGCGGCGGCGCATGGATGTAAAGATCAGGCTCCGCCCCTGCGACAGGCTCCGGTGACCACAGCAGGCTGTCGTGCCTTCACCCCCGAGCTGCGTAGCGTCGTCTGGCCCTGCAAGTTCAAGCCGGACCTACCTCTGCACTACGATGGCACCCCTGACCCCACGGAGTTCTTGCCGCTCTATGAGCATCGAGGTGGCCAACTGCGACGAGAAGGTCATGGCAAATTGGTTCCCCATGGCCCTCAAGGACGGCGCACGCTCATGGCTCCTGAACCTGCCCGAGGGATCGATCTCCTCCTGGGGCGAGATGCGTGAGCGTTTCATCGCCAACTTCCAGGGCACTCGCGACCGCCTGCCGGCCGCGGGTGACCTGCGGCGCATCAAGCAGCAGCCAGGGGAAATTCTGCAGAAGTACATCCATCACTTCAACAGTGTTCGCCTTAAGATCCCCAAGGTGACAGACGAAGCAATCATCTCTGCGTTCTCCGATGGCGACCGTGACGTCAAGATGAAGGAAGAGCTCGCCATCCACGAGGAGCTATGCACGGCCCTAGAGATGTTCAACATGGCGATCAAGTGCGCAAGAGCTGAGGAAGGGTGCCTTTCCCTCCTCGAGCTCTCAGCTGCCGACCAGGAGGACAAGAAGGCCAAGATCAAGGATGTGAAGTGCAAGGGGGCTCCCGTGCTCGCGGCAGAGCCAGAGATGAAGCGTGGCCGCGACCACCCCGAGTCGTCCAAGGCCAACCGCCCGTTCTGCGCCTTCCACAACATTCACAGCCACAACACCAGCGACTTTCAGGAGCTCAGGGCCATCCGCGATGGGCGCTTCGGTCGACGCCCCGAGCGCAACGACCGGGGCTACGGCCGAGGAGGAGGATGAAGTGGGGGACGCTGGGACGACCGCGGCCCCCGCTAGGAGTGGCGCGACCGGACTCGTGAGGACCGCTGGCACGACCCACCTCGCGAGGGCGCCTGCAGAGACCAGCCTCGTGAGGACCGCCCTCAGGGCAACGCCGGGCTCACTCCGCTGCCGCCACCACCTAGGAGGAACGACGACCATCATCAGGACGAGGGGGGGAGGGGGGCTTCCAAGAGCCTCGAGCCATCGCCTGCATCTTGGGTGGCACTCAAGCCCCAGCCTCTTAGCATATCTTCAAGCAGTTTGCTCGTGAGGTGAATGTGGCCCTTCCCAGGCTTGAAGCCACGCGCCCGCTCAGGTGGTCCAAGTGCGCCATCACCTTCAGCTCATCAGACCAGCTCAAGTGCGCGGCAACAGCCGGCGCCCTCCTGATGCTCTGCTCACCCGTCATCAGCAACGTCCAAGTCACCAAGACCCTCATCAACGGCGGCGCAGGGCTCAATGTCCTGTCCATCGAGACATTCAACAGTCTTCAAGTGCCATACGATCAGCTGCAGCCTACCAAGCCCTTCTCAGGAGTGACCGACGGCTCCACCACCCCGATAGGGCAGGTCCGCCTCCCTGTCACCTTCGGCCAGCGTGACAACTACCGCACCAAGCTCATCGACTTCGACGTCGCCCACATCCGCCTGCCGTACAATGCCATCCTTGGGTATCCAGCCTTGGCCAAGTTTATGGCAGTGACCCACCATGGCTACAACGTCCTCAAGATGCCAGGGAACGGCGGCATCATCACGGTTCCATGTGAAGAAAGAGATGCGGTGTGCTCCCTCGAGCGTGCCTACCAGGCTGCAGCAGTCGAAAACCCCGACAACGAAGGCACCCTGTACCCTCCTGAGGCCATCCCCAAGAAGAAGAAGCAGCTGTTCCACCCAGAACCTCATGAGAGTGGCGTTTCCAGCGGCAGCACCTCAGGATCTGTGCCCGCAGTCGGGGCGCCTCCCTCCCTCGCATAGGAAGGCGCGCCTGGCGCCCTCCTCAGGCTGGGCTTGGGGGCTCTCTTCTGGAGGGCCTCAGACCTAGCCAATGTCACGAGGGAAGCGCTCGGGCACCACGTGGAGGCGTGCTTCGCTGCACGTTTCCCTCAAGAGGGCACGAGACGTGAAGCGCCTAGTGCTCGGGAGTTCATCACCAAGGCGATCCAGGAGCTTCAAGAAGCAAGGACCATGCGCGGCGACCACCGCCCACCACGTGGCGCAGCTCCCCATCCTAGCGCGGACGGCGGGCTGCGCGTCTGCGTCGACATTCCAGGGCTCAACAGGGCCGCATCTCAGGGACGTTTCTGGCCTTCGCGCATTGGACGGTGTGAGGGTCGACCTCACAGCTACGTTTGCATGCCATTCGGCTTGCCGAACGCGGTTGTCACCTTCCAGCGCCATCTATGGAGTGTCCTGGCGGCTCAGGAGGCCAGACATCACACCGTCCTGGAGGAGATCGCAACGGTTCTCCAGGAGCCACTGGGCCCGCGGAGCCTCTCGAGGCTCAGGACCCTGGCGGCTCGTGAGGAACAACTCTTCGGCATGCATCTTTGGCTACTCCGACACCACTCCGGCTACGGTATCCGGTGATTCTTTCCAGTTCATTCAGTTGGGGGTGCCCCTCAGGCAGCATTATCCCCAAGTCGCATGGGTCTGTCCCTGCGACATGTATCCTTTTGCATCTTTAGCTTACTCTGCTAGGAGTGCCCCTCGGGCTGCATCTTCCCCAGGCCGCCCGGGTCCGTCCCAGTGGCATGTATCGTTCTTGCATCTATCTGAGCTAACCTGCCTCTTTGCTTGAGTCGTTCTATGATTGTCACCTGCTTGTCCGGTACTTCGATACCCACACGCGACCGCCCTCGTTACCACGGGAGCCGCACGCCGGTTGTCTTTCATTAGGATTCCTTGCATGAGTAGGCTAGGCACGACGTCTGTGCTCGGGTCCGTCCCTGCAGCGTCGATAAACCCAACGACTGAGCTCTGTCTTGCGGGTCGGCCCGTTCACGTCACCTCCTGGGGTCGTTGGTGTCTGGCCTTATCATGTGATCGCCTCAGAAAATTCGTCCGATGCAGGTTGCCTAACCATCTCGCAGGACCGCTGAAGCTATCAAGAACCAAGACCAGGCGCAACCCGCCTTGAGGTAGGGCTTCGTGAGTCCCGTGCTGGCTCACGGGTGCCCAGACACACCTCGTCTAGCCCTGCCATGCAAGCCACGTGTCAGGGTGGGGCTGTACACACCCCGGGGGCTCCACTTAGAGGGAGCCCTCACCCACGCACCAGTGGAAGCACCATGCTCCGCGCTGGCAGTCGACACGGTCGAGGAGCGGCTATGCCCGTGCAAGTGCAGAAGCGCTACGCTCTGCGCTGGTGATAAACAACTAAGGGCGGCCCCATGGCCGTACCAACCTCAAGGAGCCACCCGGCTCAGTGTCCAGCCTCACCGCAACGCTTCCCCCTTGGGAGAGTCGCACGAGGGGGCTAGGCACGGGGGCTGCGCTCAGGCTCGCCTAGCGTACGCCGCCCTGCCAGGTCCCTCGGACCTGGTCGTCGCGCACCCCTCCCAAGCAGGACCTCGGCGAGGGCAGGTATGAAGGTCTGTTTGAGCATCAAGGGGGACTCCTGAGCATCGCGACTCAGGAGCCTAACTGGCCACGTAGCCCCTCACCCCTTGGTCCCGTCGTGGTGATCTGGACGGCCCAACGACGGCTAAGGTATGCGCGGGGTCGGGCCCTGCCGACATACACTACTGGAATCCACTTCTTTGTCGTCTGCCAATTCTTTGCCGTCTGCTGGCTGACGGCAAAGAAGGTCTTTGCCGTCCGCTTACATCAAACGGACGGCAAAGTACTGGCTGATGGCAAAGTAGGTCTTTGCCGTCTGCTAGCGGACGACAAAGAGAGAGGTGGGCCCCACTAACGAGCTGCATAGAAAAAACCTAACGGCCCCCTTCTTTGCCGTTTGCTAGCAGACGGCAAAGAGCAAAAAAGCGGATGACAAAGGATGGCAGACGGCAATGAGTTGACCTAACTAACGGGCCGAGCCCCACCCCGGCCGCCCCACTCTCTCTCTCTGTCTGTGTTTCTCTCACGCTCTCTCCCCGATGACCCGCCGCCGCCCCTTGCCCCGTCGCCCCTCGCCCCGTCGCCGCCGCCCCTTGCCCTGCCGCCCCCTCGCCCAGCC